>NC_092254.1:11027500-11030000 GCF_036320965.1 Panulirus ornatus
TGGTTACACACCATCTTTTTCGTTATCACTTATTCCCCACAATCTCCTTCACCATCATGCGGCTCCATTATCAAATCCTTTATCATCAGGCCGTTTTCTTCTTCCCTCCCATTTATCTTTATCCATGACGCTCGGACGGGTCTCCCCTTACCCTATACCATCATTGAGCAGCTATCCACCATTAACCCTATCATTACCTTGTCCTTCCAGCCTATTTATCACTAGGGAGTTCCTCCGTCTCACCACTGACCACCACCATACCCCAGCCAGAGCGCTCTCCACCCAGTTGTCTCACACGGGGGTACCAAGACTGAGTGCGTTTCTACTGTCTTCATTCCCGACGGTAAATCATAAGTCTAAGAGTTGTAGCTGTAGACAGTATGCTATAGTTTCAGTGTATATATGCGTATTTCTTTCATACATATTTGCCATTTTCCGCGTTAGCGAGGTAGCGTTAAGAAAAAGAGGACTGAGTCTTAGGGGGTATATATAGCCTCACCTGGCCCCCATTTCTGTTCTTTCTTTTGGGAAAGAATAAAACGAGAGGGGAGGATTTCCAGTCCCCCGCTCCCTCCCCTTTTAGTCGCCTTCTACGACACGCAGGGAATACTTGGGAAGCCTCGTAAACGAGTTGAACTTTATTCACTTTATTTTCGAAGAAAAAGAAAAAATCCATCAGAAAAAAAAAAGATTGATAAAGAGAACAAAGTCGACTTTTTTGTAACATTCATCATCAAGAATTTTTTTTTTGTATGAGAGGAAGAGACGACCAGATATCTTACGGATGCTCCTCCATCAACCATATCCACCAGAGAACGGTGAGAGAGAGAGAGAGAGAGAGAGAGAGAGAGAGAGAGAGAGAGAGAGAGAGAGAGAGAGAGAGAGAGAGAGAGAGAGAGAGTGTGTGTGTGTGTGTGGTGATTAATGATTCACCTATGCAAGTTCAGTCACATAATAAGTTTGGCTCTGTATTTAAGATCAGAAAGATGTAGAACAGAGATTTGAATAAACCTCTGCATCGAGAGAGTGATTGAAGTGATTTCTGTTGTATCCGGGACGTTTTATACAGCTGATGATGCATTTCCCGTGCTGCGTTGTTAGCCAGGAGGACAAAGGTTAAAATTATGGAGTTATTGAACACTGGGGCATGACCCTTGTGTGGGTTAAAACTTCAAAAAACAAACCTTTTTTTTTTTTTAGTTTCGAATGTGCGATCGAGAGAATGGGCTCAAGTGCATTTTCGATGAAGGCTTTTTCTAATTTTCACGTCTAGTTCATTCTACATTATAGACATAATGTAGTCGAGTCAGAGGGCTCGGTGTAGCTTCGATAAGGCTTGCTTCATTGTCTCATTCATCTCGCATTATAACCATAATGGATAATGTTTACAAAATCAGATTTAAGGTAGAGTTAGTTCATCGTAAGTTTGGTTTTGCTGCTTAGAATATATGAAGTCAGGAGCATATATGATGTGTCACGTAAGAGGATGGTTCTGGCTATGGCTGTAGATGTGATAGCAAACCCGATGTACTATCGTTGTGAGATTTGTGAGCCCAACACAGACAGACAGACAGACAGACAGACAGACAGACAGACAGACAGACAGACACACACACACACACACACACACACACGTTCTCTCTCTCTCTCTCTCTCTCTCTCTCTCTCTCTCTCTCTCTCTCTCTCTCTCGTGTGCATTTGTATTAGAAATATAAGAAGGTCTGATTAAGAAAGAAATGAATGAAATCAAAACTATATTATTTTTTATTTTTCGCCGAGCGGTGATTTGGCAATAGCATTACGGAATTTGATGACAGATTACATCATTAATGACAAACAGTGAATGAATTCCGAGCATATTGCAACGAGGGACTATTCGTCCGACATTATTAACAACTTTTTTTAGATATTTCTTTTTATAAATTGTACTCAGTCAAGTGGAATAGATATCTAGCAGATCAGATATTTTTTTTTATAAAACTTTCTACACTTTGGCGAAAGTATTCTTATCAGCTCTTGATTCACACAGGTGAGATACTCTTTGTTGAAGACGACGATACGAGATACAGGTGTAACCCTTAATTGACCGTCCACACCAGCGTCTATGTCTTAATGTAACGTAACAACAAGTCTGTCTCAGACATTTGGGGGAGATCCGGTCCTTTACCACCCCATAGGAATGGATTCAAACTCCCCAATTATGAAAAAAAGAAGTTTAGTCGCAAAAGGTGTGGTTGAACCATTCCCTGCTGCTAGGTATGGAGTTAGGAATGGCAGATTTATATAGTACTCAAACCTTTTCCTCCTCAAGCAGATATAGAAACTGGCCCTCCTAGACCCCGTCAGCAGATAGATTTACCACTTTGCCCTTCTTACCCTACCAGCAGACACAGCACTTACTGTCGGCTAGACCCTGAAGGCAGAGCTGTTCTCTGCTCCAACATATTGTCATCGGAAACCGACGCTTGTAAGAAGGGTGTAGTGGTTTATGCTACACCCA
>NC_092254.1:11032500-11055000 GCF_036320965.1 Panulirus ornatus
AGAATTGAACTTTTGTTTTCCGTAATGATTTTGCTAATGTTTCCTTGCTGAAATTTGTGATTCTTTTCTCTATTAATTGATATTTCGCATTTTTTTTTTTATAGGTAATTTGTGGACTTTGCACTTGTTTT
Organism: Panulirus ornatus; assembly: GCF_036320965.1. NCBI lineage: Eukaryota > Metazoa > Arthropoda > Malacostraca > Decapoda > Palinuridae > Panulirus > Panulirus ornatus. The sequence goes on from NC_092254.1 coordinate 11,032,632, forward strand.
CATGTGCTGATTTCCTTCATATATTTATGGCGTTTATGCTTCCTTTTCTCATCATTGGAACCTGTTTTCTTCAGTGGATTATGTCCTGTATTTTCTTCAGTGGATCTTGTCCTTGTATTTTGGTCAATGCATCTTGTCCTGTATTTTCTTCAGTGGATTTTGTCCTGTATTTTCTTCTGTGGATTTTGTCCTGTATTTTCTTCAGTGGATCTTGTCCTTGTATTTTAGTCAATGCATCTTGTCCTGTATTTTCTTCAGTGGATTTTGTCCTGTATTTTCTTCTGTGGATCTCGTTCTATATTTTCTTCAGTGGATCTCGTTCTATATTTTCTTCAGTGGATCTTGTCTTTGCATTTTGGTCATACCAACGGGTCTTGCACTGCATTACCTTCACTGGAACTATAGTCCTGTATTTCCCTCATGTGACCTTGTACTTTGTATTCTCTACTGTATATCATCTTGTATTCCACACCGAGTCTTGTCCTGTACCCTCATCACTTTATATTGTGTGTGCATCTGTTATCGCTTGATATTACTGCGATATCAACCATTCTTTTATTTTCTTTTATTTCATTGCATTTATTTATTTTTCTCCTCTTTTTTCCCAATGGACGTTTTCTATTTTTTTTTTTCCCCCTAACCCGGCCAGGTTCGCGCGCGCACTCTCCTGTGACACCTGGAGATTAATGGGCTTGGCACTGAGTCCAACCTGTGCCAGCCAGATTAATGGTGATCCCAAATTGATCATCGCTGAAAGATTAGCCTCACCAACTTCATGTGGTGTCACTACATTATATATATATATATTCTTTTCTTTTAAACTATTCACCATTTCCCGCGTTAGCGAGGTAGCGTTAAGAACAGAGGACTGGGCCTTTTTTGGAATATCCTCACCTGGCCCCCTCTGTTCCTTCTTTTGGAAAATTAAAAAAAAACGAGAGGGGAGGATTTCCAGCCCCCCGCTCCCTCCCCTTTTAGTCGCCTTCTACGACACGCAGGGAATACGTGGGAAGTACTCTTAATCCCCTATCCCCAGGGATATATATATATATATATATATATATATATATATATATATATATATATATATTTCTTTTGTAATATTTCCAATTATCGTACTTGGATCTAAAGGACGTGATTGATATACATATATATGTATTTGTATATGTATATCTGTACTGATCCCTCTGTCTCGACAGTTATAGAACACAATGTCAGGATTATAGCTGTTGTATTTCAACGTACATTATACGGTATAGAAGGCCGTAATTAGATATAGTGGCCACTAGATACGAATGTTATAATCTAAGGGTTATTTTGTACGTTTCAAAATCGAGCAAAGAACCGTAACTGGAAAAAGTTGTCACTGTTTAACAGTATATATATATATATATATATATATATATATATATATATATATATATATATCTTTTTTTTGTGGGGGATTGATATTCTATAGGATAGTGCTGTTAAAGGCTTTGGATCGGACATGCTAACAACTGGTTATAAATACACGTCATATTAAGGAGTATATTTGAAATGTGTTAAAGTGTAATGTTGTGAAGACTAAATGGTTATGAGAGCCAATGTTAAAAAAAAACGGGTGTTGTAAATGTGGGAGATTAATTTTCTAATATTTCGAGGTATGATATTATCATAGAAAATGGAGGGTCGATGCTGTAGCCACTGTTTACAAACAGATGTTGAAAAAACGTGAAAAAATTGTCATGTTTACTGATTAGTCTTGTTGTTGTTGTTGTTGTTGTTGTTGTTGTTGTAGTTGATGAGAATCTGATTATAGTAGCGATGTAATTAATGTGCATTTTTGTTGGTCAACCTCAAGATTTCTCGTTCATCTATGACTTTATACATATAGATTCTATACATATAAATTTTATTCATATAAATTTTTCTGTTTATATTCATTGAACGTTTATCATATAAATAGATAGTGGTGTGCATGAACGAGAAAGTTCAGATTTGGTGTCGAACTCGGAGAGTAACATTTTATATTTATCGGCTAATTTATACCCGACCAAACGTCATTTATATTGTATATCGGTTATATGGGATCTGTCAGTGTGGCACGTCCACATTAATGAATGTACAATACCTTATTTTATGCATTGAATTTAGATAATGTATAAGCGTTGAATTAGTTCACTTGATATATAATTCAATTATCATAATTGCCGTACAAGATACGATTGCTTATGACAGCACCACTACACATACAACGGTGATCTGACGTTTGTTCACTGTATACATGCAAGACCCGTCTATCATTATATGTGAGATGTGTTGATGGAAGAAATTTGTACACTATAGACAGTCGTGAGTTAAGTCTATGAACGTGTTAATCTATTCTTAATCTTTCTTTGTCCTTGAATCACTCGGTAATGCTGGAATATTCAAATTCTATGCCGTATATATATATATATATATATATATATATATATATATATATATATATATATATATATATATATATATATATATATAAGTCTTCCTAACTCTTGTATTTTCCGTTTCAGTGACTAGCTTGTTGGGGAGTGTTTTATGAGCATGCTCACAGGTAAGTTCACAAGTGCTTGTAATGAATACATGTGGGTCACCCTACTCATGTGTCCTCATATTTTAGAAATAGTTCCTGCCTGACAATTTTGCCATTATGTAGAAATGTCTAAGTCCTAGACTTACTTACCACCCTCCCACAACCCCACGAGCGTGAACAGAGCGGTGACTGTGATGTGTAGCTGAAGGTGGTATAAATCCCACGTTAAAACCTCAACGAAGACACCTTCCGTAATTTGATCGAAGCCGTATTGAACCCTCTGACTCACATCCTGGGACACGGGTGGTCGAATCTGTACCGAGCTCTTTGTCTAGACGGTCTGAAGACAGAAGGGTTCGAGACAGGTTCGATTAGCTGTTTACCTGGACTTCGTGAACCCAGACCCGACCTTGACGACACACATTTGGGTATTATTGCGAGTGTCCTCATATTGACATGTGTCATCTCTCTGCCTCAGTGATATGAATTGTTCATTGTCCTGATTGTGGCATCTCATTTGATGTGCCATCTCATTTCTATTGCGTGCCGAGTTTATCATCCACTCAGTGTTCCGTATAACTTGTATTACCTCCTTTTACGCTCTTACTGTCATGACGTAGCGAGATGAAGTCATGATACTGATCTTATTGATGTGATATTCGCATGTCAGATGCCATCCCGGGTGTGTGTGTGTGTGTGTGTGTGTGTGTGTGTGTGGGAGAGATCGTGTGAAAATAGAGTTCCCGATGGTCACACTTGATTCGTACCCTTGTCTTGTCGTTCTGAAGGGAGAGTCACAGTTGTCTCCAAAGGGGATTTGCGCCTTAATAACGTTGTCTGTTTCGCGAGCCGATTCCTAGCTCTGTCTCCCTCAGTGTCCCGAGTCTTCTCAGTTTGAAGGTAATTTCGTATCAAGTCACGCTCAGCTTCCGATTTCTCTTGCGACGTAGCATCAGTAACTTTGATATCTACGCACTGTTCCCCTCTCCACGTCGCTGATGTGGCAGATTTTCTAGCTAAATGCATCATCACATCATCATCTTCCATGAGGAAGAGTTTAAGTCTGAGTTCCTGTGTCTATGGAAGGTGCTGATTCTCGAGTGAATTATGACGGTAGTGTTCTATTTTCTCAGTTCTTCTTTAAGTGGACAGATCTGATTGATCTATGCATGACACTTTGTCAATCAATTCTTTTTTATATCTCTTTTGTCTGCAGCTCTCTCAACACTTAAGGCATTCTTTCTGTCAGATTTTGTAAGCTTATTCGAAGGAATTCATGGAGAGATGGCGTGTAAGAAGGAGCTCGCGTTCTCATTGAAAGCAGAAGATCGGACTCGTGGGCGTGAACGTCTTGACCCTTTGAAATGAACTTTTTTTTAAGAATGACGGTACGTCCATGGGTATGAGGGTCACAAAATCATACCTTCGTACCTCAAATGGGTCGTACCTTCGTACTCAAAGGTGTACGACTACATCGAACGTCGCACATACGTCGTATGTAAGTGACGGTCGAGTTAACACTGGCCATGTTCGTCAGCTGCTGTTGTAGGAGGAGAATAACATCAGCTCAGCCGATGATGACAGTGGGTGTGGGATAGACTATTCTACAAAGGTTAGGTAACTATTCTTCCTTGTCGTCCGATCTTGTGTGTGTGTGTGTGTGTGTGTGTGTGTGTGTGTGTGTGTTGATGTAGACTGTAGAGCGATGAGTGATAGTCAGTGATAGTTGTCGCTGACGGAGCCAGGTGAAGATTAAGAACTTCCCCATCAGGAATTCTCATTCGCGTACACCTGGAAGTTCGACACTGCTTGCATATTCGACTCTCGTCGCCTGGGGAATTTCCCAAACTCCATTTCCCTTAAGGAGACGAGACACCTGTCGTTGCGCTTCAACGAGGACGTGTGTAATACCGAGTGACTGACTACATATATTCCGTGATGGGGATTGGTGGGGAGGGACACACATGCCTCTGTCCCCCCCTATATTCCCTCGGCCACAGTCAACCAATGGAGGCTCCGTGAAATCAGCTGTTGCATGGGCACGCCAGTGAGACAGACTGTGGGTCGGATGATGTGAGCTGAGAGGCCTTCTCACGTCCCTCGCCTGGGAGAGTTTGAGAAGGAGGATATATGAGCTAGTGAGAGTTAAACTCACGCTCCCCCTTCACCTAAGGAGGGTGAACGGAATAATATCAGCTGGTGAAGGGGGTTCATTATTTTGATTAAATGGATAAGTCAGGAAAAAAAAAATGTGGTTTTGTAGGCGATCACATGTAACTATCACCCAAAATTTGCTGCAACCTGTTAAAGTGTCCCGTTCATTGCCATTTCGGAGTCAGTTTAGGAAGAGATTAGTCCAATCTAATGCCCCTATTGCGATGTTCATAGGTAATAGATTTTGATGACATGCGCTGCATTTGTTTTTCCTAGAATTGCGTGATATAGACACTGAAAAAGTGCATGCCTATCCCGGAAATAGAGAGGATCTGGATACGAAAACATTTCATGCGGAGCTGTGAGATCGTACCCCTTATGATTACAGAGTCAAGAGAGAGGGTTGCCTGCCTTCCACAGTATGATGAACAGATATTGGCTTATTCATTTCTTTGTCACTTTTTTTTTTTCCCCTGCGGCAAAATGTAGGGAATGTATTCCATTTTCCTGAAACCGTAAATTGGGGACCTGTTTTTCTCCCCCCGTGATATCCTCCCCTTTTTAATGTTCTGTTTACAAATCCTCCACCGTGTGTATCGTGTTTTTTGGCGAGTTTATTCATAAAGATGTAGAAAATTGCATTGGCAATCCGGTTAACATCAGGGCATTTTAGCAGACTATAATCAATTTTGCTCTGGGTGAGCAGCGGGTTAAGGGATGGGGGATATAGGAATGTTGTTCACAAACCCTCAATTACTTAATGAGTGGGATGGATGGTTTGATGGTGCTTCTTCAGTGGGACCACTTCGTGAGTGGGACGACTCGATGGGACTTGATGAGTGGGACGGCTTTGATGATATTGGAGTGGGACCACTAGTTGGTACTTGATGGTCGGAATCAGTTGGTTGTGCTTGATGAGTGGGATCACTTGTTGGCACTTGAGTGGGGTTACATAGTAGTGCTTGATGAGTGGGACCACATGGTCGTACTTGATGAGTGGGACCACATGGTCGTACTTGATGAGTGGGACCACATGGTCGTACTTGATGAGTGGGACCACATGGTCGTACTTGATGAGTGGGACCACAAGGTGGTACTTGATGAGTGGGACCACATGGTCGTACTTGATGAGTGGGAACATGTGATGGTGCTATACGGTACATGTTAATTAGGTGCACTTGATCATACGAGACAGCACAGGTGTACACTCACATACTCACTCCTCACACACGAGGTCACAAACATGAGGCGAACTGCTTTAGTTAATGAGTATCATTAAGACTGAGAATTGATTTGCCTGGTTTTGGAACTTTGCCAGAGAGAGAGAGAGAGAGAGAGAGAGAGAGAGAGAGAGAGAGAGAGAGAGAGAGAGAGAGAGAGAGAGAGAGAGAAATTGCGCTCTATTTTTTTGCGAATTCTTTCCCTACAATATTTTGCACGAGGTGGGGTACATTACACCTGTGAATGGTATATGATATATTCATGTGGCATAAAAGTGCAACTAAGTTTTGATATATCACTCTGGTAATTGAACTCGTACATTTGCTACAGCAAAGCACTATGGAGATTAGAGTAAAGCCTAAAAGTATTGGAAAAGCTTAATAATTAAAAATAGTGCAGTTCAAATATTATTAATAAAGGGATTATCATTTTCATTTAACATGGGTAATAAATTTCAATCACTTTACGTATCATGTATGAATGCGAGAGTTCGTATTCTGTGCAAATGGTAGCGACAGTCATACAAAGTATCACATTACGAAACAGGAGTGTGTATTAGGGTTATATAAATGGTCGTAGTGATGTTCTTTTATGTATCAAGTCGTTCATATAAATTCAAGTAGAGTATATAAATTGTTATATATGCTGTGTAACCTATATTACTGTTGGAGTACAGCTTACATCTGCTCAGAAATTTATATATATATATATATATATATATATATATATATATATATATATATATATATATATATATATATATACACACACACACAAACGAAACAGCAATATTGGTGGGCGAAAGATATTCTCAAAGATTTTCGTCGCATGGTTAAGTATTCAGCTCATTTCCCGAATCTTGAAACTTGACTGAAAATGAAGAAGGACCGTCGGGTATAGGAGGCAGGTTTGGGGGAGGACAGAGGACTCCGAGGTGGGTTAGGATGAAGGGAAGGGCAGAGGTGGGACGAGATGAAGGGAAGGGCAGAGGGTGAGACGAGATGAAGGGAAGGGCAGAGGTGGGACGAGATAAAAGGAAGGACAGAGGTGGGACGAGATGAAGGGAAGGGCAGAGATGGGACGAGATGAAGGGAAGGGCAGAGGTGGGTTAGGATGAAGGGAAGGGCAGAGGATGGGACGAGATAAAAGGAAGGGCAGAGGGTGGGACGAGATAAAGGGAAGAGTTAAGATAGGGAAGTTTGGGAGCTAGAGACAATACAAACGTTAAAAAGAAGGAGCAGTCGTAGGGAATGAAAGAAAAAAAGGAGAGAGAGAGAGAGAGAGAGAGAGAGAGAGAGAGAGAGAGAGAGAGAGAGAGAGAGAGAGAGAGAGAGAGATGCTGTTACTCTACCACTCCCAAGCCTGGATAAATGACCCAGATGTTCGACACGTACCAAAAGAAAAACACAGTGTCTCGAGGCATTAGACCTATTTATCATAAAGGAATGAAGTAAACACATAAGTAGTGAAGCAATATGTAAAAAAAAAAACTCCGGTTCCTTTTTTTTCTGGTACCTACCGTTGCATACAGTACTCAGCACCCATAACGTTAAGATTGGCGCATAATTATGATCCTCTTTTTGTTTTCTCTCTCTCTTCTATCAGGAAAAGTTTTTTATCGTGCACTTATTTTTCTTACCTTATTGTCTCTGGCTAGTGGACAGTTTCTGTAATTCTGTAATTGTGAACACGATGTTTTGGCTCTTGACCAATAATTCGTGTCTGTCGACGATTTCTGGGTCGGAACATGTTTGTTAAGGGAACATAAAAAAAAAAAAAACATACGTCCACATCGTCTATAGAACTATAAATTCCGTTTTTATGTTGAAGGTTCCAATCCTCAGATCTATACATATTTTCCTTTTTGGTCGAAGGTTCCAATCAGTGACAAGGTCCTGATTAAAGCCAGGACTTAAACGTTAGAAAATAGGCTGAAAGGGATTAAGAAATAGGGAAAGAAAAGGAATTGAGAAGTGTTAAGTTAGCAGAAGAACAGTGTCTTAAAAACGATGCAGGTTATTGTTGTAAGGAAAGACGGGGGAGGGTAGCTGTAGTCCTAATCGAGGCCATCTCATTGACGCTATATATATATATATATATATATATATATATATATATATATATATATATATATGTATATATATATATATTACCTTAAAGGCCCAGTCCTCTGTTCTTAATTTTCGCTACCCCGCTAACGCGGGAAATAGTGGATAGTTTGAAAGAAAGATATATATATATATATATATATATATATATATATATATATATATATATATATATATATATATATATATATATATATATATATATGCGTCACGGTCAGAAACACTAACCAGTACACCACGGAGGTGTTATTTGTAAAAGAATATTGTTGATGCAGTAACCCTGAGAGACGCGGGTGTTAATTGACAAAGAGAGGGAGAGGTTGATTCATCTGCAGTTATAGAGATAGACTAGACAAAGAGGAAGGTATGAGGAAACGAGTAAAGGAGGAAAGCCAGTGAAGGGGAGCTCTGAGATCAGACCCCATGTGGTCTACACGTCTTGGTTGTGTCCAAAAAAAAAGAAAGATATTTTACACTGCACTAATTGAGATTATAAAGAGGGGCAAAGGATTAGTAAGAGGTGCATCTGTGGGTAAGGGACCTCTGGTCATATAGAAATGAGTAAGGAGAAAAGAGAACTATAGAATCGTCGGAACAGAAGAAGATAAAAGGAGAGACAGATCGGCGGTTGTAAAAGATGTATTAATCCAAAGGCCACAAAGATATCATTGAAAATAGAGGAGAGGTTGTCATGTCACATATCACTGGGATAAAGGAATGCTTCAACTCTCGAAGAATGTATCTGCAGTGACTTTCGGAAGGAGATGGACGTCAAGAGCCAATCCAAGGAGGGAGAAGTTTTCCATTTCGGATAACACAGAGTCACTTACTGAAGTGGCCTTAGGGGAGTGGTCCAATCTGGGATCTGAGATAGAGCCTATACACACTCGTACATCATTGACGTTTGCTATTACGCTTCACAGAGCTGAAATATCGCCCAAGAAGGGATTGCTGATCTTCCCAATGAACATGGGGAAGGAAAGAAAAAAAAAGATAAAATCGTTAGTCTGTTCAGTCAGCGTTTGGAGAGGTGTGGTCGGTAGACGAGACGTTTACAAGAGTATTTTCAAATAAACCAACTCGGACGAAACTCCGTAGCTATAGCGAGATGTCTTAGAGGTGGTAGAAAAAAAAAACGAATCTAGTGAGGTTTAGAGGAGTGGTCATGACGGCTTGGAACATGAGTAGGGTGGGTGATAATTTCCTCTATATCATTAACTGTTGACAACCTTCGGTAACTTCATTTACGACCTACTGTGTATATATGGAAGATTCCCCTTGTGAGTAGAAGACTTAACCCTAAGGATGAAAGGATATTACAGGCTCGTAGATAGATAACAAAGGATATTACAGGCTCGTAGATGGATAACAAAGGATATTACAGGCTCGTAGACAGATAACAAAGACTCGAACAATGTAGTCATAGGAGTTAGTCAATAGAGTCAATATTAGGTGCATGTAAGAAAATGGGAGTTGGGGACACATCTCTACCAAGATAATGTCAAGAGTTGGAAGGCCTAGGATTCACGAGGCGGTGAGGTAAAGGCCTTCTTAGTGATGTAGTAAGGACACTCTGCATCTGAAGCGGATTCGTTTATGAAGGTTAGATAGTGTGGGAGGTATGAAAAGGCGTTGATGAAAAGACCATTAAGCTACTGGAAGTCCTTGATGAAGTAAGGCATTATTAGGTAAGGTATTTGCTTGAAGGTGGCCCGGAGTTAGCAGAAGGACCGTGAACGTTGCTTGGAATAACAAAGGGAAGAGCATATCTATGGTCCGTGAAGGGCAAAGGGTCTAGGACGACTCCGGTACTGGTACTCCCCTGTACCCTACCCTCATCTTGTTGACCATCAGAGAGAAAATGGACTATTGGGAGACCCCCTCGCACCCCAGGTTGCCAGGAACTAGGAAGTCATATGTTTTCTTTACTCTTCCGTGTTTGTAGATAGTGATTAAAACCATATGGAAGCGGAGGGAAAGGGAGAGAACATGATGGTGGAGATAAAACATAAGAGTAAGATAGCCACCCAGCCGTACAGAGCGCGTTGAGAGATAGTAAGAGTAACCCAATAAGGCAATTCTTAATTAAAGACTGCAAGACGAATATTCATAACACGGAGGGCTTTAATTTCAGGTTCCACCTGAATATTTCACTGTCAGAAGGTTAGTATTTTCCAGGGAAGCGACCACTCACTCACTCAACCTTCAAAGACATAAGCTGTTCTTCCAGCTTGCTCTAAAGCAACATTGATCGTGAAAACACATCTTGCAAGTAATTCCATATATAAACTCTTCGTTTGGTCTATGTATTCTCTGTTTAGTTGATGCTTTTCTCTTGTATATCATATGTCTGGCTTCTTGTTTATTCTCTCTGTTTATCCTTTGGTGTCTTCACATTCCCTCAGCGTGAGTTAGTCTTGCATTCTCGTACGTAATCGTATTGTTGCACATGCAAGGTTTACATTATATCTTATATCTCACGACCATACGGTGGATGACCCCCATCCACTTAACGCAGGTAATAATCCATCATCGAACTGAGGTGAATTTTTTCTAGCCCTGAGCCCCTGGATATCCTATATGCAGTACAACACCGTTAAAAAAGCTTCAGGGGAAGGCCATAAAGATGGCATTAGGTTTGAAACAGCCGCTTGACAGCAAGAGGTTATTAAAGACAGTTTATTTAACCACGAGGTGTTCGTCATAACAGCGTGGTTGACGTCAAATTAGCGTCATTTTCCGTAGGCCTTGACGAAATACAGGGAGTATTCTACCATCCGTGGCGTATATACGTGCGCGTCCACAATTAAGTTTCACATTCGTGTTTGGTTCTTAGTTACTACTTGACGTATGGTCGTATAACTTCATCTGTAGATGTATATTGATGAGCGCTTCAGCATCCCACCGAAAGGAATAGTCTTAATCCATATTTCAAACCTCAAGAGACGAACTTGTGTAGTGAATGAGGGACTGTATTTAAAACGAGTCACTTTGAAATTCTGAAGACAAGCTATGTGCAGTGGTAGTGTTTTATAATAGTTACCAAACTGAATTTATTCGGGAATATACCCATGGTCAGAGGATGAAGTACCCTAAGCCAATTATATTGCATAGAATATGAAAAATTGTTCTGTGATTGGTCCATTGTATCATATATATTTTTGGGGGGGCAGCTGTGAAAAGGGAACTGGACTATTTATATTTGGCAGAGAAAAGCAAAACTATGAATCTATTTCTCATAAATGTATTTGTTAAAAGTTATGTGTTTGTGAATGATGGAAGCCCCATCTTTCATCTGTTGATTCATACTCTTCATTTCTTCATTATTATCATCAGTATTTTTAGTTATTATTATTATCATTATTGTTATCATTATTATTATCATTATTATTGTTATTATTATTATTATTATTGATTTTTATTATTATTTTTATCATTATTATTATTATTATTATTATTATTATATTATTATTATTATTATTATTATTATTATTATTATTATTATTATTATCATTACATTATTATTATTATTATTATTATCATTACATTATTATTATTATTATTATCATATTATTGTTATTATTATTATTATTATTATTATTATTATTATCATTATCAAATATTATTATCATTTTCATCATATTTCTTTTTGATATTATCATTATTATCAAAATTATTATTATCATTATCATTGTTATCATCATTATTGGCCAATACATTCCTCTGGGATCCATATCTATACAATACCTACTGTATCTTTTTAAGACAATACATGACAGTCAGCCTATAAGAAAACCCTACTAGTTTCGAATCTTGGGAGACGTCGTTCATGTAAATTGTTGTAAACTGTTGTAAATTACTTTTCACCTTGTCTCGCGGACATCCTTATTTGTCAGAGGAACAGACGTGTATCAAGGATAAGTAGGATTTACACTTTCTGCACCAGGATATAGGATAAGGCGTCGTGATGTACGTGTGTGTGTGTGAAGATGAGGCTGGCCATTGATCTTCGCCACACTTTTGTATCAAGGTAAGGGATATGTCGCCTTACACAAACCACAGTGTATATATATATATATATATATATATATATATATATATATATATATATATATATATATATATATTTTTTTTTTTTCTTTTTTTTTTTTCCTTTCCCCTGGGGATAGGGGAAAAAGAATACTTCCCACGTTATCCCTGCGTGTCGTAGGAGGCGACTAAAAGGGGAGGGAGCAGGTGGCTGGAAATCCTCCCCTCTCGTTTTTAATTTTCCAAAAGAAGGAACAGAGAAGGGGGCCAAGTGAGGCTATTCCCTCAAAGGCTCAGTCCTCTGTTCTTAACGCTACCTCGCTAACGCGGGAAATGGCGAATTGTATAAGGAAAAAAGATATTCCTATGAGTCCACGGGGAATTTACTTGATCACGCGCTAAATTGTGTTTGAAGGAATAGTGGTTCCAACAATGTTGTATGGTTGTGAGGCGTGGGCTTTGGATAGAGTTGTGCGCAGGAGGGTGGATGTGCTGGAAATGAGATGTTTGAGGACAATATGTGGTGTGAGGTGGTTTGATCGAGTAAGTAATGTAAGGGTAAGAGAGATGTGTGGAAATAAAAAGAGCGTGGTTGAGAGAGCAGAAGAGGGTGTATTGAAATGGTTTGGGCACATGGAGAGAATGAGTGAGGAAAGATTGACCAAGGGGATATATGTGTCGGAGGTGGAGGGAACGAGAAGTGGGAGACCAAATTGGAGGTGGAAAGATGGAGTGAAAAAGATTTTGAGTGATCGGGGCCTGAACATGCAGGAGGGTGAAAGGCGGGCAAGGAATAGAGTGAATTGGATCGATGTGGTATACCGGGGTCGACGTGCTGTCAGTGGATTGAATCAGGGCATGTGAAGCGTCTGGGGTAAACCATGGAAAGTTGTGTGGGGCCTGGATGTGGAAAGGGAGCTGTGGTTTCGGGCATTATTACATGACAGCTAGAGACTGAGTGTGAACGAATGGGGCCTTTGTTGTCTTTTCCTAGCGCTACCTCGCACACATGAGGGGGGAGTGGGATGTTATTCCATGTCTGGCGAGGTGGCGAGTGGGAATAAATAAAGGCAGACAGTATGAATTATGTACATGTGTATATATGTATATGTCTTTGTGTATATATATGTGTACATTGAGATGTATAGGTATGTATATTTGCGTGTGTGGACGTGTATGTATATACATGTGTATGGGGGTGGGGTGGGCCATTCTTTCGTCTGTTTCCTTGCGCCACCTCGCTAATGCGGGAAACAGCGGCAAAGCAAAATAATGATATATATATATATATATATATATATATATATATATATATATATATATATATATATATATATATATATATATATATATTTTTTTTTTTTTTTTTTTTTTTTTGCTTTGTCGCTGTCTCCCGCGTTTCCGAGGTAGCGCAAGGAAACAGACGAAAGAAATGGCCCAACCCACCCCCATACACATGTATATACATACGTCCACACACGTAAATATACATACCTACACAGCTTTCCATGGTTTACCCCAGACGCTTCACATGCCTTGATTCAATCCACTGACAGCACGTCAACCCCGGTATACCACATCGCTCCAATTCACTCTATTCCTTGCCCTCCTTTCACCCTCCTGCATGTTCAGGCCACGATCACACAAAATCTTTTTCACTCCATCTTTCCACCTCCAATTTGGTCTCCCTCTTCTCCTCGTTCCCTCCACCTCCGACACATATATCCTCTTGGTCAATCTTTCCTCACTCATTCTCTCCATGTGACCAAACCATTTCAAAACACCCTCTTCTGCTCTCTCAACCACGCTCTTTTTATTTCCATACATCTCTCTTACCCTTACGTTACTTACTCGATCAAACCACCTCACACCACACATTGTCCTCAAACATCTCATTTCCAGCACATCCATCCTCCTGCGCACAACTCTATCCATAGTCCACGTCTCGCAACCATACAACATTGTTGGAACCACTATTCCTTCAAACATACCCATTTTTGCTTTCCGAGATAATGTTCTCGACTTCCACACATTCTTCAAGGCTCCCAGAATTTTCGCCCCCTCCCCCACCCTATGATCCACTTCCGCTTTTATGTTTCCATCCGCTGCCAGATCCACTCCCAGATATCTAAAACACATCACTTCCTCCAGTTTTTCTCCATTCAAACTCACCTCCCAATTGACTTGACCCTCAACCCTACTGTACCTAATAACCTTATTCTTATTCACATATATATATATATATATATATATATATATATATATATATATACATGTGTGTGTGTGTGTGTGTGTGTGTGTGTCTGAAGCTAATCGTATCTGTTGGGCTGCATAGATTTGACACAGCTGTTATCACGACAGTGCTGTCAGGTTAACACAGCAAGTTTCTATACCATTGCTTTGGTTGTGACATTGTTGTCGCTGTGGTACTTTGCAGTTGCGATACTGCTCTTGTTCATCTGACAGTTTTCGTAAATATATCTTTTTCCACAATGGTAGATTCCACTGCAGTGATCCTGCTACACGTGTGTGTGTTTTTTTTTTATTACTGCACCCTCTGCTGTGATTTTAACTGTGTTATTACATTCACCAGAGCTGCTTCCGTGAAAATATTGAGGTTTATTTCGAACTTGTTCATTTTTTGGTGCCGTAGCGATTTTGTAGCTGTATCACACTGTATTACGCTTCTCTATATCACTGCTTTATATCGGTGCCAACACCAGGTTTCACCATCCCAGGGAAGAGAGAAGATTCACAGAGGAGTTACCTTCGAAATATGTAGAGATTGTGTGTAATGCTACCATCCTTTTAGAACAACGGTATGTGACTTTGAGTTATGATGGGCTGACCTTTGATCTGACCCCTTCAGGGTTGGGTTAAAGATTAAGCCATCTATACCCAAGGGTCACACCATTATGGACAACAGGTTAGGAAGACGTACTTTTAAGTTACTGAAGCTTTTCGTTGTTTCTGTGTGTGTGTGTGTGTGTGTGTGTGTGTGTGTGTGTGTGTGTGTGTGTGGCTGGGTGTGTGTGTGTGTGTGTGTGTGTGTGTGTTCACATCTTTAACAAAGATACCTTTAGATATTTTTTTTTAAAGATATACGAGTACTAAGGGCAGAGCCCATTCCCGAACAGGATCTGACCATTTCCTAACATACATATGACAGGAAAAGGTTCTGGCAGTTTTGTAATATGTTATCACGCTGACTCACACCCGCAGTCGTGAAGGGAGGCACAGTCACTGGGAAAGAAAGAGTTTGGTAATGTAGGAAACTGGCACCAAAGATTGTGTGAACCTATTTGAAATGAATGTGATCACGGAAGACCCGAATGACAGTGGTAAACAGACGGGTTCAGATGGTAACCAATGGAAGAGGATGGAGTGGAGGAGGTTCACACTTGACCCTGACGATGCTTTAAATGAGAGAAAATGTTGACCCTACCGGAAAATTTTGTCCAATGGAGGAATGAAGATCGGCATCCCATGTGCGGAAAGAGAGGAGAAAAATATATCAACCTCGTGAATATCGTCTGAAGTATTTAAAATAAATGGTGGAAGACATTATATACAATCACGAGAAATGCTAGCTTTACTTAACTTACAAAATGTCACAATTGTACTGGATGAAGGACACACACACACACACACACACACACACACACACACATAGTCTCGAAGGTACTTAGAACTGACACACTCACAGGAAAAAAAAAAGAGATACAGTGTAAGCGGGGAGGATAGCGGAATCAAAAACATATTTACATCCAAATGGTTGCCTTTTCCGTATTCACAGTAGAGCAACTCTCTCAGGATTTCTTCCAGACACCGACATTATGGTCATATGTCACCTCTCTAGCTCCATTTGTATACACACACACACACACCCTCATAGTGTTCTTCCACCTCGTCAAAGATATATCCCCTATGGTATGTACGCTCACTCGACGAAATACCTTTTTTTTTATCCTCCTCCCACAGTTACGTATTTCCTCCCTGACTGGTTAAGAGGGGAGAAGAAGGAGAGTGGAATATTAAGGTAAAGTGGAGAGACAGAAGATATTTCTGGACTGGAAAGATGTATTGATGTACTGCTTCCACACGTCTCTTCCGTGCTGTCCAATCATCTTGATGGAAATGTACTCTTGGATAACGTAATTTTGAACGATAAAGGAAATGCGTGGTGGACACTTTGCTATATTGAGTCTCAGTGGGAAAATGTTTGTTAAGGATTAACGTTCAGGAAAGTGTGACTGGTTGGAGGAGGAATATCAAGACAGTTATGTAACGGAGACTGTAAACAACTAATGAGTTGATATATGATCCAAGGCGGAAGCTCTGTTAGGAGTTATGATGGTAGGTGGATTATGGTCCTATGAAAAATGAATTGTAAACGAGTCTCTACGGAATTGGAAGAGAGGCAAGTGTGGGAATTTATATGGAGCGCGATTCACATGTGGGATGAGAGAGAGGGATATAGAGAATGAGATGATCACATGGTACAATAATGCCATGAAAAACTATGAGAGAAGAGACTGTTGCTGTTCAAGAGGCACAGTCATGAAATACTGAAGTACAAAAGACTTGAAGGCAGAATTTAGAATCTGATTCTCATGAATATTGAAAGCAAGGTGAAAAGCTTGTGGCTTCAACGTTGGCGCAACGTTGATGAAAGTGAAGTGATGTCTTGGAAAATTTATTTCGAGGTTGAGTAAAGAATATAAAATAGCTACGAAAGTATTGGGAAGCCTGGAAAATCATGAAGACGTTCTAACTTCAAGGAATGATGGATTACTATACAGCACTATCCACCATCGGTAATAAGGTGGGAGGCAAACGGGATTGGAGAATGATTGTGTGTTTAGAAGTTTGGTAGCAGCGAATGGTATGATACCAAAGAAAATGTGTGGAGATGGGAAGATGTTAAGTAAAATACTATCATTTGATGTTTCAGGCCTGTAAGGTTACGTTATGTGAGAACCTGAGAGGAGAGGGAGAGAGAGAGAGAGAGAGAGAGAGAGAGAGAGAGAGAGAGAGAGAGAGAGAGAGAGAGAGAGAGAGGTATTTCCAGAGACTGACTGTAAGCACCAGGGGTTGTACTACTGCAAGAGAAAGACCCGAAACAAAATATGTACGTAGTAGTGTTCTCAAGGGACGAACGAAGCTGTCGGTACTGCAATTCCATCACGTGCCATTGGCGAGACTGGAGTTCGACATAGGGATAGGACGAAGGGACGCACCACTGGAACGCATACTGGAAAGTTCTGAAACGCTGGAAGGTATTGTGTCCTGGACCTTTAGGCAATACCATTCCCAGGATAGGTCGAGGTATTCGAAAAGTATTTGCGCCGCGTATTTTTCAGTACGTCTTACTCGTAAGTATTTGTCGTTCTATTTCACGTAAAATATTGGGTGAGAAGGTTTATGTATGAGTAAGGCCGCGTTAATCTTTCGCAGATTTCTTTTCTCACGCATGGAAAATACGCGTCATTCCAGTACCTTATCTATACGCGTCCGTGGAGCAGATGCTCCTCTATTCATACGGCCATCTACTTTGTTGAATATGTAATCAACAAAACTACAAAAGACGAAGCCTGAGAGTGAGGTATTATAAAGACTAAATACTTATAGTGACATAGGTAACGTTGCTTTGTAGAATATTTTGGTTCCTCTCAATCTCGAAGTTCATCTTCAAAAAGACGTACATACTTTAGGCATAATGAGGCTTAGATCAATTTTCCATTAAAGATATTCGTACCGAATCATTTCCTTCTTTTTTAGAGTAACATACAAAATACCAGATTTTCCCAATACTAGTATATGTGATAGATTATATTGGGTTAGTGTGAGGTTAAGAGCGAGAGAGAGGGGGGGTAGCACTTCAGATGAAGGTGTGGGAATCAGTCAAAGAATGTAAGGAAGTGATGTCAACATTGATGTGACTTAGAACAGAGGTAAACTAGTGGGTGATCACGAGTGCCAATGGACCAGGCAGTGAGTGGAGTGAAAAAAAAAGGTGTTTCTATAAGTTGAGTTGAAAGAGGGCTTCGCCAATCTTAACGCACAGGTTCATAGTGGTAGCCAATGATGTGAAAAGATGTGTTTGTCTAAGAAGTGAGTGCTGAATATGCTTGTAATCAGACAGAAGGTAAGTCTGAATGAGGTATCTAAGCATTGCCCCTCCTTTTTCTTCTGAGTACACAGATAAAGAAAATGGAAGACTTGTCACCAGAAGTGCTATTATTTTGATTATGTGAGCAGGTTCTAAATTTCTGATCCTATAGTATCTTATCAGAAGGAAAGAGCGGTAGACATGCCTAAGGGGAGTACATGTGACTCAAAAATCTCCTGGTATTACTTGAGGAAATATATCCGCGGAAGATTTCTCTTTTTTCTTTTTTCCTTGAGGTCCATGGCAGGTTGCGCCCTGGGCCTTCTCTAATGGCGCTGCGGCTGGAGGAAGTCGCCGGAAAAGTTGAGATTTGGAAAATTGGTAAGATGACGCGTTGTGATATTTCGTGGGGGGAGAGATGCGACTGAGTGGTTAAGTAGACGTGCTCGTCATGTGTTCGTGTTACAAATCTATTTGCTGCCATTATTTACCAAATGAAGTTGTTTATTCCATGGACTAATGTTTGGGGGACTTGATGCTCGGAAAGTAAAATTGTTCATCGTGTGTAGCCCATAGAACATCGTTGGAATGAGTGGTACGTTCAATAATAGAACAGATAACATATTTCAAACCTTGTAATCTCTTAATAGCCTTCTGATTGTAGAGAAAGAGTCAATGAATAAAGTAAAGACATTGAGGGAGATTAGAATTACCAGTGCATATTTAAATCTCCCTTCATGACCCACTCATACTTACCTCCTCGTTTCTGATGCGTATAGTTTCCTTTCTTTCAAAGTTGCACGTACATGTCTCGCCATTAAGATCAAAGTCTGTCCCAATCTCTCAAAAGTATGTTGCTCTCATATCCTCCCTTCCTCATTTTAATGTTAAGTCTCTTACAGTCTCTTCTTTCTTTCCCTCCCCCCCTCTCTCTGTTAACGGAGGCCGTTCACAATCTCTCGACATCAGCTTAAGCCGTTCATAGTCGGCGTTATCCCCGACAGGGTAAATATCCTTCCTTCAGCTTAATCACAATCTCTCTCTGTGAACGTTGGTAAAGCTACAGCCATCTCTCTCCTTTAACAGAGGTCGGTGAAAAATCTCTCTCAGCCAGCGTCCTTCGGTCTCAATCTCTCTCCCGTTAACGCAGGTCTTTCACAGTCTCTGTTACACAGTTTCAAATATTTACACCCCCTTTTGTCTCCCCCAGACTCGCACATCTCTTTTCCCCTGTACTCCTCCCTCCCCTCCTCAGTCTCACACACCTCTGCCACAGTCATCCATAAGGAATCGCTGTTGGTATGAAGGCGAGGAAGGGGGAGTTGGGAACCAGGGAGCGCTTTGTTCTATCATATTCTTCACGCCCGTCTTCCCTAAGCTGTGTTATGGCTTCGCGTCTTCTTGTGGCACCAGTGAGGCACCGT
Source organism: Panulirus ornatus (assembly GCF_036320965.1). Lineage (NCBI taxonomy): Eukaryota > Metazoa > Arthropoda > Malacostraca > Decapoda > Palinuridae > Panulirus > Panulirus ornatus. The sequence continues at coordinate 11,052,234 of NC_092254.1, forward strand.
GTGCCTCTTCACCATTTCTCAGGGTGGCTATCTAATGGACTTTTTGGCTATTCTTGTGATGTTGTATATCAACTGACTGTTATATTTTCTTTCTTGTATCTTCCTTGATGATGTGATTATTACACGAAAGTGCACTTGGGAACTGATCGTGTTTCATTTCCCCTTGGACTCGTAGGAATATATATATATATATATATATATATATATATATATATATATATATATATATATATATATATATATATATATATATATATATATGCACATGTAGAGCTCACTCTAACTAACGTGTTTCATCAGTCACCCGTTGCGTACGATTTTAGTAAGCCCTTTGGTAACTAACTCCGACCTTTATTTTTTTTTTTCTATATTTCTAATAATCTGGCCTGATTCAAACATGCCTGGTCGCTGGCGCTTGGGGTTCTAATGATATTGGCTTTGATGTTCACCCATTTAGTTCATATCCATCAAAGCTGTACTCACTGGGACCCCACTTGTCCGTGATCTCTCGTACCTAGTGTCACATTTGTCGGCTGCTGTGAACGTGATTGGCACGGCAATATAGTTCTGGAATGTTTTGATAGGAGTATATAAAGCGTTTGACCCCTTGAGCGCGACGATGCGACCCTTGTGCATGGGTAACGAAGGTTTGAACCTTGAACACGATACTGCGGCCCGTGGGTATGATGGTCAAGGCTTTAACCCGACCCTGGAGGACGAAACCATTGTTCTCAATGGTATTACTGACGTAATCAAGGGTGCACCGTCTTACTCAAGTGTCGTATCGACGTGTCCCAGAGATGAGGCAGCTAGCTGCCAAGACGCATCCTTGGAGCTTTCGTAAATATAAGCCAGCGGAAGACAAATTCTTTTTTTTGTGTGAAAAATCTACATCAACAGGGTTTGAGGCTTTCCCACTGTTGATGCTTTCATCTTTGGAGTCTTGTATGATAAGAGACTCAAGGATCATTGTCAGTTATGTTAAAAATACAGTGTAAATGTAAATCATTTATGAATCATATCTTTACTGGAAGTATCCATATTCAAAACGTGCCAGTAAAACCATATCTTATTCAAACATCGTTTTTTGTTCTTGGTTTCGTATGTGTGAGGGTTTCAAATGCCATGGACCTTCGGCTAAGAAATGTTGATTCTCTGTAGCAAAAGGGGGTATGTGTAGTAGCCTATACGTAGATGTACATCAGATTTGCTGACAGATGATATTGTTTGAAACTTTCACCATGTCTTCCAACTTACATCTCAAATGTAGATTAGATTTTTGATTGTCAAAGGCTTAGGGCCATTGTGCTCAGCTAGCCGTGCTTGAGAGTTGAACAGTCGTTCTCAAGGTTCATACAGTCGTGCTCAGGAAATTTCATGACCCTGAAGACCCTTTTAGATCTGTAATATAATTCAGTATATGTTTTGATATACGATACAGCAGATTCGTTACAGTAGACAAAGGTACTTAAGTACTATGCAATTAATGCGCCTGGTGTATTTGCTACGAACTGGCAATACAGTGTGAAGTAAAGTCACTTAATACTGACAGCAGAAGGCATTAAACGCGGGCTACACTAACTGCTGCAGTTGGTGTAAGGACAAATGCACCCCACATCGCGAGGGGAGGTTATAATGGCAATAGAACATAACTTAGACGCTACCTCTCCCTAATGCCACTTAGATCCAGAGGAACTTGGTGCTTGAATTGTGAGGTTCACTTGTGATCTGAATCGAACCAGATATTCCAGTAAGGAGAAACTGGAAGTGATCATAAGGCTACGATGTTTTTATACAATTTTCTCTTAAAACTAGAGACAGTCACCAAGTTTTGTACTTGTGTCTACAATATCCTCCAGACTGTATTTATAGATTGATCGTAGGTTGTATTTCATAAGGAGAGCTTCTGTAATGTTGGGGACCTGATTTCTTATTGCGTTTGAGAGGTTCTTTTCCTCCTTACATATGCTGTCTTGGTGGGTTACTTTCCTTCTGGTTCATCTTAAATGTTCCATCCTTAACTAGGCTGGTAGACACAATCTACAGGAATGGACTATCCTTCATGTTTGTCCTTTGTGCTTCTTGTTCTGTGGTTCCTCTTTTATCCTTTCTGTTTCAATCATCTTACTGGAGGAACCGTTCAAACTTTGCAGTAGCATTATTAGTCGAGATCTCTTAACGAAAAATAGCTTTTCAACTAAAAGGTTACAAAGTAAGGCCAGTTTTTAGACTTCTAAGTCACTAAAGTAAGAACTTTTTATTACATATAGCTCCCTCCACCGTTCCATTTGCAAAATATTGGTGGATGACAGAGCCATCTGGTGTTTCACGGATTGAGAAAAAAAAAAATGAACCAATTACTCCAATAGTTTATTGGATCATATACTGTTGGTAGACTCGGTGCTGCTGGTAAAGGAAAACTTCGTTAATAATCTTCAAGTCAACCTCTTTGAGCGCGACGGTACGAGCCTTTAAGCATGATGGCTTCGTCTCTCACCTTAATCCTACGGTTCAAGTCAAAGGACACATTACCCTCTGACTTACTGAGGGATCCTACCGTCGTGATCAAGGATCATACCGTCGTATTTCAAGGATCGTACCGTCGTGATCGAGGATCGTACCGTCGTACTCAAGGATCATACTATCGTACTCGAGGATCATACCGTCGTACTCAAGGACCATACTATCATACTCAAGGATCATACCGTCGTATTTCAAGGATCATACCGTCGTACTCAAGGATCATACCGTCGTATTTCAAGGATCA